>NC_068375.1:39931141-39969342 GCF_023724105.1 Carassius gibelio | reverse complement strand
ACATGCAACTGTCATGCATGTCTCATTGGTGAAGTTGGTTATTGCATAGATTGTCAGTGATTTACAGCTCCGTGTAGTAAATGTGTAGCGTGATGGAGATTAACTACTAATCACAGAACCGGCTTTACTAATTGCACAGCCCAAACATTGCATGTTAAAAATGGCAGCACCCACTCTTACATTAAAAATAAGGTGGATGTGATTAATTTACAAACATAACATGCAAAATAACATAGAATATATACTTGCCACTGTTGGGATGATTGTTAGTATATAATGAAGTAGAACAAGTATATAATGAATAGTTTCTAATAAAATGTAAAATAATTCTAGTCACTAGTGGAGTAAGTACTAATAACAAAACAGTAGATACAGGTTAGTCTTAAGGAATAAATGCTAAAATGGCTTGCCATAAGAAGTGTGTCTTTGTATCACATAGAGGTTGCTGAAACTCACCACCTCTTCAATTTGACCAGTTCGTTGATATGCATCTTCTCAGTCATCATAGTACTGTGTTTTATTTGTGTATGTATTCATTTCCCACTGCACACTCTGATTCGATGGCGAGCATGGGCTTGGCTCATCTTTTCTTGCATCTTTTTCTCTCTGTTTTAAATGAACTCGCATTTCATTCACTGGCAGTCCGTTTCATCTTAAAGCGAGAAATCCTCTTACTGAGAGAACTCACTACTGGTTTATGTTTCTCAATGAAGCACATTCTGAATGGGTGCTGAATTAGGGCTTCTTAGTAGTATGAATAGGGGTTTGTCAATGGAAGGTATTTTACACAATGCCTTTAAACCTGATCTAATTGCAGGAAATATCTTGAGCATTTGAATTCTCTGAAATTCCACCACAATGCTTTTTTTTTTGTTTTGTTTGTTTCTTTCCATGAGCCATGTTCTCATGTTAATGCTATTGTGAGATCTTACTGATTCTTTGTCCATTATAATCCAGGGACAAAATGAAGCGTTTTAGTCTTATGCTGATTCAGCAGTCATTATTTTATCATGTGACTGCTATTTTGTTCAAACATTACTTGTCAGCAATCAACTGCTGCTATACACTCATTACGTCTGTCAGCTCTGTCATGCTGTTCAGTACTTGATAACACAATTGTGGTGTGCTTTCTGCTTTTGCTGTGACTCACATCTTATATTACAACTTTAAGCAAGCTTTTTTTGGTATGCTCACCTTATCTGACAATATTTGAGTGACGTTTTGACAAATTGAAATACTATGCAATCATCCACGGAAAAAGTGATCTTAGATAAGCCACCACTATCAGCACTGTTTGAATAAATGTACTTCAGCTGGTCCTTTGAGAGCTGAAGCCTTTTTTCTGTGGCTGACTTTAATGAGTCTCTCATTGCTGAGTTTGCTCTCAGGGGTAAAGGTACGGTTGTATTTATAGTGCACATGACAGCTTAGGTCAATAGGACTCATGACTCTGTAGTCCATGTGGGCCACTGTGATAAATAGTTAAACTCTTTCTTAAGGTTTTATTTTTTTGGGACACTTTGTTTATGATCATCTTGACTTGAGCACATCTCACTGTGTAATTGTAGTAAATTGTTGTTCTTGTTGACATGAACTCATATGCATATAGTGTAAACAGAGCGAGTGTGAGAAGGCTGCAGTTGTAAATCTATCACTTCAACGATCATGGGAAAATGTTTTGGACACTTATGGATATTTAGGTTGCACCTATAGGTGCATCACAATAAATTAGAATGTCATGGAAAAGTTCATTTGTTTCAGTAATTCATCTCAAGTTGTGAAACTTGTGTATTAAATAAATTAAATGCACACAGACAAAGTAGTTTAAGTCTTTGGTTCTTTTAATTGTGATCATTTTGGCTCACATTTAACAAAAGCTCACCAATTCACTATCTCAACAAATAACAGTACTTCATAAGACCAATAATAATAATAAAAAAACAAATTGTGAGTTGTTGGCATTCTGGAAAGTATGTTCATTTACTGTACATATACTCAAAACTTGGGAGGCTCCTTTTGCTTTAATTACTGCTTCACTGGCACTGGCTCTGAGGTGGTCTGGAAGCCCAGGTTTCTTTGATAGTGGCCTTCAGCTCATCTGCTTTTTTTAGTCTCTTGTTTCTCATTTTCCTCTTGACAATAACCCATAGATTCTCTCTGGGGTTCAGGTCTGGTGAGTTGAAAAATCTATAATTGAAAAAAAAAACTATGATTGGGGTTGTTTTGTAGATGAGTAAATCTTCATAGAAAATAAACACATTGCAAGCATAGATAAATATAATAGAAGAAAGATACAATCCAATTTAAAATAACACTGCATAGTCTTCACTGTACAAATTAAATCTATCTAATTAAATCTTTTGCTGTTTGATTAACATTCATGACACAGAAAGCAACAGGAACATAAACTGCTGTGAACCAGTATACTGTTACACATCCGTTTTCTTTCTCAATTGTTTACCTTCACCTAAGCTGTAAGCAACTTTGCTTACTTGCAGATACATGCATTTTGACATCATTTTGCAAAGTGTCATTTCAGGCACAAATAGACAAAGTGAACTGAATTCAGTGTTCATGTGTTTCTGCATGGTTCTGTGTGTGAGCACAGAAAAGAGCCCATATTTTACACCTTGTCACATTCAAATGGTTTAAAATCGCTTGAATATTTAAACCGACAGGACCTAATATGCATGAAAATTATGAACCTTGATTGTATGATGGTTAAACTTTGCAATTAATCCAAGAACCCTGGTACCTGGTCTATACAGATTAACGATCACTATACTCAATCAGTGCTGAAACGATATATCGTGCAGCCCTACATTATAATTTGAAACCCTACAAACTAGTTTTTGTCTAATGTTTTGCTGTAAAAAAATTTATATGTGCAATATTTCTTTAAAATAATTATACATTTTGTTATAAAATGAAAAGACATTCGTACATTAAATGTGACTTAAGCATTCAGACCTTTTGCGACCACTGCATGTGAAAACGTGGTGATTTGGTTAGCTCAGTGTTTTCTAGAGGACAGTACTTTGGAGTGGTTGGGTATTTGGAAACACTGTGTCAAGTCTGGTGCGCAGAAAAACGCTGCTCTACTTTAACCTGTTTATTGGCGGGACGGAGAACACCAACGTTACGTAAGATGTCTGCACTCATGGCAGAGCCTGTCTTTACGTTACACATCCCCTCTTTAAATGCTTATAAATTTGCCTTTATAAACATTCATGCAGACAAGCTCAGGGCGAAGCATTAGCAGAAACTGCAGAAATTAGGTTACTATGACAGGCAGGGGTTAACACCCAGTTTATTTATGGGTTAGGGTCGATTTAGATTATATATTTGGATGTGTTTTTTAAGGGTAGAGCTTTGCAGATGCTCTCTAAGAGCAAGGGTTAGTTGTGGATTCTGGTTATGTTACGGCAGAGAGAGCAGCCTTTGCCACTGGACCTGTTATGTAACACACACACACACACACACGCAAGTCTCTACTGCATGGCTGTTTAGAAAGACAGATGTACAGAGAACGAAAAGCCGGTCAAACTTACTGAAAAATAGTCTTGGTTGAGATTTATCTAATGAGGAGAAAATATTAAGAATATTTAACTATTTAAAATATTTAGTTTGAGTCCATATTTCAATTTTAATTGAAGTAAAATTCAATTTTGCCACAAGATAATATGTGGAGAAAGAAAGCTTAAATGCGCTATGCAAAATGATTATATCCTATCAAAGCAGTTTATTGTTCATTACCACATTTGTTTGTGGTGTGTGTAATTGGTCCACTTGCTGTGATAGTCTTCTCGCTGTATACCTACCTACATATCCAGATACACACACACACACACACAGGTTAGCAGGACTGAATACAAGCAGACGAACTGTTGTGCGGGCCATACAGTGTTTGTGAATGGAGTGGGCGTCTGCCACGCGTCTCATCCCTCTCTTTCTTTCTTTTCTCCCTCATTCTCAGACCTCACCTCCCACTGTTTCTATCACTGCCTGTCACTAAAACAAGCGTTAGTGTGGCACACTGCACGTCTCATTCCCCATGACAAAACACTGACTCACTCAACTGACTCTGCTAAAAGCTGCATGAGACAACATGTCTCTGGTATCATTGCTTTTATTATACACATTTGTTTGTGTGTGTCACAAAAGGAAAATGTATAGTCAATTTGTAGACATTCTCACCAAGTGTTCTTAAAAGGTCAATCTAAAAATGTCAATTATGTCATATAATCACCCCCATTCTGATTCAATCCAGTAAGAATTTATTTGTTTTGTGGGTCAAACTCTTTTTTTCTTTTTTTATCTGAATATCTTGACATCTGTTATATGACAATATCGTTTAAAAGTTTGGGATCAGTACGATTTTTGTTAAATGTTTATGAAAGTCTCTTTTGCTCATCCATTGACTTTGAAAATGTTTCTCAAGCAGCAAATACAGTAAAACAGTAATATTGCGAAATGCTTTTACAAATAAGAATAACTTTAAATATATTTTCAAATATAATTCATACCTGTGATGCAAAACAAAATTTTCAGGAGCCATTACTCCAGTCTTTCCCAGTGTCAAGGGATCTGTCAGAAATAATTCTAATATGCTAATTTAGAACTCTAGAAACCTTTTAAAAATATTTTCCATGTTGTGTTGCTTAATTTTTTTGAGCAAATTATAAATTTCATGATACATTTTTTCAGTATTCTTTGATGAAAAGAGTTCAATTATTCAGAATATAATAATTTATTTAAAAATAGAGGTCTTTTGCGACATGATATATGTCTTTAATGTTGCTTGATAACTGTACTCATTCCTTTAAAAAATAAATTAATTAATTAATTACTAACCTCAAACGTTTCAATGGTACTGTTAAAAAAATAATACAAATCTAAAATTTGTGTTCAAAAGAAGAAGGAATGTCATACAGGTTTGAAAATACAGTATGATAAGTAAATGATGATAGAGTTTTATCTATTTCAACGAACTATCCATTGAATTTAATTTCCCCCATGTACAGGAATTTGTAATATAGCTTTTTAAAACATATTCAAATAAAGCTGAATAGTGGAAACATTTTGGTTGTTTCCTTAATATATATATTAGTGGTCGACCGATACTGTTTTTTTTGACCAGCGATGTCGATATCGGTGCAAAAGCTGCTATAAAGCCGATATAATTTAAAAAAAATGAGTATTTATATTTAAGAAATTTTAAATAATTTCACAATGGATTAAAAAATAAATTTGTATAATAAGCAGACTTATACTTTAGATGACAAAGTATTTTTCACAAATAAATATTTAATAAAAAAATAATTAAAAAGTAAACAAATATATATATATATATATATATATATATATATATATATATATATATATATATATATATATATATATATATATATATATATATATATAGCATTTTTAATATGCAGTCCTAATAATCTTCACCTTTATTACATCCTCTGTGCATGTTGGCGACTCTCACAGAACAGTTATACAGATGATTGTTAGATAACACAAAGATGTAAGATTTGCAGCTCAGCTTCATCAGCCTGTTGTGTCGCCGTTGTTGTGTAACCTGTGAAAGAAGCTTCCTTCAGAGCACCCCCACTGACAACAGTTCTCTGAAACCTTCTTCACTGATCCAAAATCTCAAAGCTGGCTGTAACATTGCCCTCATGAGGAATTAACTGAGCACCGCTGCTCTAGATTAAACGGCTCTTGACCTCAAGTATTATGGGACATTTGTGAGTTTGCTAATCATGGTCAGAATTGGCACCTTGCTACTCAGACTGGATTGAATGAATGAGAATCATTTTTAGAGCCCAGCATGTCATTGGAGGCCAGAACTGTGACGTCTTTGTCAGTCGAACAGTGGCTGTATGAATCTTTCATGAGCTCTTTTTATGGAACGTTAGCTGACTTGGACAGCAGAGCTCAGGGCGGCTTGTAATATAGATCGCTGTATCACTTTAGCTGTATCAAAAGAATGCACTGCTCTTTGTTGACCAAGGGTTACGTTTCTCCAAAACATTTGTATTTAATTTCATATGTCCTCTTTTATTATAATGGTGTATTAATATTAATACATTTCTTTTTTTACAGCTATATGTGCATGCTCAAATGTATGCGTCTTTCTAAAGCAAGGCAGTTCATCTTATTGAACAAATGTCTGCATTCATTACATAACAAAAATCTGTCATTGTTTTAGGGGAAAAAAGGATCTCACATTGCTTGTTTTTGTTTGAACCTAAAAGAAAACTTGCTAGTTGTCATGGATATTAAGTTCCAGTCATATGTGTTGGCACGCTGGTCTCCTAATGGTTTGTTTCAGCTGCATCCCTCAGCAGAGTCGTTTTCTTCTTCTTTTCTCTGCAGGGAGCTGCTTTTTCAAGTCATTGTTTATGCGAGTGTTTTTGTATTAACAATGTTTGTTTCGGTATCCTGGACAACGTGTGCATATTAATGCTGTCTGACGTCTCTCATACAAATCAACATTTGCCACTGAGCTTCGACTTAGATTTAGGTCGATTCTTCTAAGACTTTCAAAAAAAAAAGAAAAAGAAAAAAGTGCGAGATGCACTTGTTCACATTGACTTTGAAACTAACACACTTTAAGATGCTCTATAGCCAAGTGCAGAACTGTGTTGGCTGTCTATGTTGTTCCTTCCTCAGACAGAAATAGCACCTGACCCAGATTTTTGTTTCAACTTTGAACATTTTGTGAATGAGTTTTGGTGATGCCATTCATTATTGTTGATTTGAGTCAAAACAGTGAATGTACCAAATTGAATGTTTTATTATTGTTTTTTTATTTTTGATTCATTATTAATTAAATATAAATTTATTAGAAAAATGAGTTTTGTTATCTTTTTCATCAATACAATGATGATTAGCAGCATTTAAACTGCCTCTCTCTTTCTATGTTTTTCAGGGCCCTCTCCATGGATATAGACACAGATTATGAGCGACCGAATGTGGAGACCATAAAGTGTGTGGTGGTGGGTGATAACGCGGTGGGCAAGACCCGACTGATCTGTGCCCGTGCCTGCAATGCCACCCTTACTCAGTACCAGCTGCTTGCCACCCACGTGCCAACTGTCTGGGCCATCGACCAATACCGTGTGTGCCAGGAGGTGGGTAGACCTTTGGCATATTGTGTACATGTTGAAGAGCATTAAGTGTTGACAGAAATACTGTACTGTATCTCATTTATCGGAAGTCTAACACTGTACTTACAGTCAAATTAAAAAGTACATATAAAGTAAACATCACAATGGAGTACAACCTGTTTAACTGGTGCATTTATATACTATATACTTAAGCTTGTATAAAATAGTTAAAATAAAAGGGAAAAATTAAAGTGGTAAAATATTCCATTTTATATAAATATTATAATACAATTTATTTAGTTGTATATTTGCATGCATGTGTGTGAGTGTGTATAGCAAGCAATTAATATAAATATAAAATAAAATATACTAATAAAATATGTCAAATATGAATTCAATAAATACAATTCCAAAATAAAACATTTCCTGTAATGTTAGCTTTACCAGGCCATCACTGGCAATGAAAAAAAATCAAACAAACTACAATTTTTTTTAGTATTACATTTAAATGACATTGCAGCGATAGTTATATGAATATAATGTGTTTGCATTGGTGTACTGATAAAATTCAACAATTCAACAAAAGTATTTTGTATAGGTGCTGGAGAGGTCACGAGACGTGGTGGACGAGGTCAGTGTCTCCCTCAGGCTGTGGGACACATTTGGAGATCATCACAAAGACAGACGCTTCGCTTATGGCAGGTCAGTTACACAATATGGAGCTGGATTTGTCTTCTGATATGCGTGTTAACCATTAGGTCATGGCACTAAACCCCTTGATACAAACACACTTGATGTCCCACAATAAAGTTGCTCAGATCAATGTTCCAT
This sequence comes from Carassius gibelio, assembly GCF_023724105.1. Taxonomy (NCBI): domain Eukaryota; kingdom Metazoa; phylum Chordata; class Actinopteri; order Cypriniformes; family Cyprinidae; genus Carassius; species Carassius gibelio. The sequence goes on along the minus strand of NC_068375.1, from coordinate 39,961,390 downwards.
TTGATTGTTCTGGTATCTCTCCACTCTTGGCTGTGGCATGTGTTGCCCTGCCAAGTTTTTGGTTATTTCTCTAATCCTCCCAGCTGGGAAGGTAATGTGCTGTAATCCTAGCCAAAGAGCACTGCATGGAGACTCTTATTCTCGGCGCAATGGAGGATCAGTGGATCAGCAGTGGTGCTTTGGCTCAGGGCAGTGCAGCAGATCACAGCAGCCACTGAGCCAATAAGGGATATGGGTCAGAGAATGAGGGAGAATGACGCTGTACCTAAATGCTTACAGTTAATTCTGTTGCATTAAATACACAGTATCAAACAATATGGCATTTGCAAAGAAATTGTGCTATTTTTTTTTCTTTAATTTTTACATATTTATGAGAACAGTTTCCCATATTTTTCTGAATCCTATTTAAGATTTTCAGTAAATGCTCATTTGTTTTCTAAGAAAGCAAACTGGAACTGAACCTGTGGTATTTTGTTACCAGCTCAGATCTTTGACCACACAAAGTACTCACACATTAGATAAACTACCATTTAAAGGTTTGCAGACATTTTTATGTAAAACAAACAAACAGCCATTACAGTACTCCAGTCCTTCAGAAATCATTCTAATATGCTAATTTGCTGCTTGAGAAGCATTTCTTATTATCATCATTGTTGAAAACAGTTGTGCTGTCTTATAAATTTGTGGTTTGATGAACTTTTGACCATTTGATGAATATTAAGTTAATTTAACAACATAATAACGTTGTGAATGTGGTGTGGTTTTAGAATGTACTTGTGTAGCAGACAGAGAAGGAGAGCGGATGAAATCTGTGTGAATGAATCCACAGGATGTGTGTCTGTGAGATCAGACACGTCCAGTGTGTGCACAGTGCTAAGGCAGATGCAGTCAGCTGATAAAGCACTATAAATGGTGGTGCCCTGTTATGGAAACATAAAATCAGGTGTCCTTCACCGCTGGTGTCTACTTCTTAAGCTAACTACTCACCCACACAGACACATTTAACATTTCTTGAAAATGTTTATCAAAGCCTAGCTGAGTCCATTAATTATTTGTGAACAAAAATGGACAAAACGCATTGTGAAAAACAAGTGAAATGATTCAAACTTTTAGAAATATCTGGAGGAACCATGACTCAGTGGGGAAGCCCTCTTCCATTGGCTAACACATATTTATACATAAACATATGCATATCATAAATGCATATATACAACAGCAAAAAAGTAATTCTGACCAGTTTAGTATATTATGATGGTAAAGTATTATGTTATTTCCATTGATACCATCACTGTACTACAGTTTTTTATGTTTAAATATGCCTGTGATCAAGAGAGTGTAGTTAAGCATACACATCTACATAGTAGTCTTAGTAGTAGTCTACATAGCTGTACAGAACACCACACTTACTGATTACATAACACAGTCCTTTTATGACCCTCAACACTCACTTTTACAGCACACGTGGTTATTATTCACTGAGAGATGGTGAATGATTGTGGATAGATCTGTAGATGTGTTAGTCTGTGTGTGTGTGTTTTGTTTTTTATTTGCCTTATCTCGGACCCATTTCCACATATTCGTGCAACATTCCAGTGTTTAACATACACGTATGTACACTAATAGAAACACAGACACTGGGTTGTTGACTTTGACCTCTGAAGGCTGTTAGCCATTTGCACATATAGCTTAGTGTGTCTTAGTTTAGTAAAGAGTATTAAGGCCTATTCACATGAAGCATGGTAACTATAAAAACAAAGATATCATTGAAAAAATTGTTCACATCATGACTAGAGGAACGATATCATTGGAATCACTTTCATAATGTTTTTTTTCTAGCTGATCAATGATGAAAACAGCGGAATGGGCCTTTAGCCCATGTAGATCATTTATGGGCAAACCCATTGCAATATCAACATAATATACTGTTACAGGGTGAATGAGATGAGAGGAATGCAGATCCATCTGCAACGCTTTATTAAACAAAGATGTAGTCTTGAAACAGGCAAGATTCTGACAATGGCAAACAGGTATATTGAGGGCAAGACAAAGATTAGTTTGGTAAACAGTCAGGGGTCCATGGAGGGCGAACATAATCCAGAGGGTGAGGCAAATGGATAGTCCACAGCAGGCAAGAGTTCTGGGGCTGGCAGCAAAACAGACAAAACGAGGAGACAGGCTGCGATACAAGACTTGGGTAAAACAGGCCAGATCAAGGCGAGACAAAGACTAAGATTAGGAACTAGGCAAACTCAGAATAGCTCCGTAACATTACTATCACTAACGTAGAGATAAGCACAAACAATACCTGAATGGTGGTGATTTATATAGTGTGTGTTATTGGTAGCAGCTGTGTATGATTGGTTTCAGGTGAGCTAGTGATTAGTGCAATGGAGCATGGGAAATGTAGTCCAGGGTGATGTGTAACAGTCTGTGTGGTGTGTGTCAGTATAATGGGAAGGCGACCTCTGGTGGCAAGCAGATGGAAGTTCATGGACAGGATGCGTGACACATACATGGAAAAAATTATTAATAGTTATGATTGTCAACTTTGGTAATGTTATGTTTTCAGGGAAATTCCTTTGATTAATCATCACACATGAGTAGATTGCCAATAATAAAATAACTTTTTAAAGAAAATCCCTCTAGATTTTCACTCTATGGTGTCAATAAGTATTTTCTGGAAAGATTAAAATATTTTAGAAATGTCTGAGAAACATTGGCTGTCATATTATATCTGTAAACATGCACAAGCGCACTTTCCAGTGTAAATGCATAACTGTGATGAAATCTGCTAGACCAAGTATGTTTAAATCACAACAACAATGCAGTGCTCCATTAGTCATTCTTGTGTAGCTTGTCTCACATGATGAGCTTGTGAGTGCAGCTGTGAAATATGACATGGTCGGACAACTCGCTATTATTAGACCAGTGCTGGTAAGAGTCAAACGAGATGCTTTAATGACTTGCACAACACATTCACTGGAAGAGCACACATGGATTAATACATACTCAAGTTTGTTCATGCATCTGGAAAAATGGTCTTACAGCAATTTTCATAAAAAAAAAAAAAGACTGATTATGATCAGTGAGCACTGAGCAGTGATCTTTGAATCTATTCAAAAATCCCATTATGACTGAATGTAAAAGACATAACTTAAATAGTCTCATGACGTTTTGAAAGCAACGAAAAGATTTAGTAGCTCACAGTATTTTTGTTTGTTCCATTTCACAGTTTTTATTCCAAAAACAGTGATTCATTGTCCATTTTAACGCCTCTGTGTAGGTTGATTAGTGTCCAGGGTTTGCCAATTTCTTGCCTGTTATATTATACTTCAGATATATTCTCTTACACTAAACCAATTTCTTTCTCTTTGTGTGTTTAGATCAGATGTAGTAGTGCTGTGCTTCTCTTTGGCCAATCCGAACTCCCTGCGCCATGTCCGCACCATGTGGTTTCCTGAGATTAAGCACTTCTGCCCCCGCACCCCAATCATCCTGGTGGGCTGCCAGCTGGACCTTCGCTATGCTGATCTGGATGCTGTTAACCGGGCTCGCCGGCCTCTGGCCAAGTACGGACCACATCCTATACCCACTCGTATCACTTATTCTGTTATTATTTTTAAACTTCAGTATGAAAAGTGTTCAGAAGCTTCCGTTTTGAGAGGATTATTGTATGCCTTTATATATTTGTAGTCAGTTATGCATTTGCTGCACTTGCCTTTGATGGCTTGTAAATAACTCCTTTAATATATAATTTTTTTTTATATTTATATGTTTTTATTTTAAAATGAAAAGGTAAAGTTGGACCTGTCAAATTGGGACAAAAGTCTTCCAGTGGCATGTTGTTTCTGCTGTTTTTACAGTTTGTTAAATAATTATTGACATTTGAAAGAATGTGACTTTTGAATGGTAGTGTATATATTTTGCCTGGCTTTAACAATGCTTCTGCTTCTTTTTAACCCTCTCCTCCTAGACCCATCAAACCCACAGACATCCTTCCCCCAGAACGAGGCCATGAGGTCGCTAAGGAACTCGGCATTCCATACTACGAAACAAGTATTGTCGCTCAGTTCGGTGTAAAGGATGTGTTTGACAATGCTATCCGTGGTGCACTCATCTCTCGACGCCACCTTCAGTTCTGGAAGTCCCATCTAAAGAGGGTTCAGCATCCCCTACTCCAGGCACCGTTCCTCCCCCCCAGACCACCACGGCCTGTGGTGGGCATCCCGGATCCTCCTCCAATGGATGGAGAAGGTCTAGACTCTCTTTTCTGCCAGCCGTTGTGTGCAGATGTCCTGTTTCTACTCCAGGCGGGTGCCACTCGTCTCTTTGCCCATAAGGTGTACCTCGCCACTTCCTGCTCAAAGTTCTATGACCTTTTCACTATGGATCTTGGAGCATTAGGGACGGAGAAGGAGGGTGAAGAGAGCTCAGAGGGGAGCGAGGAAGAAGAGCAGAGCCGAAGAGGAGCCAAAGAACAGGCTGGGCGTACCAAGAGTCTGGACATTGATAAGGAGGGGGAAAGGGGCACCAGGGGTTCAAATAGGCTGCTCATGTTGCAGCAGGGCTCACTGAGGACTTCACAGAGCGATAACGCTCTGCCTGCCAGGGGCCAGTGCTCTGTGGGACCCCTGGGAGCAGGCCGTGCTCTTTTGGGATGGGGACGTGGTTTCTTGGGGGTGTACCTGGACATGGTGGATGACCCTGTGACAGGTCGGCCTAGACTCATGACGGTTGTGTCAATGGATGATCTCATTCAGAAAGGGCCTTTCCAGGTAAGAACAAACTTAAGTGACACAATCTATAGCAAGCTATAGCATGTTTTATAAGAATCTCACTTGATATATCTATGAAATATCTATGTCGTGTTATCACTTCTCTCTGCTTTTTCAGGCAGTGCTGCAGTACCTTTATACAGGTCACCTGGATGAGACACGTGGGGACCTGATGCAGGTGGCCACCATCGCTGAGCTTCTGGAGGTCTTCGACTTGCGTATGATGGTGGCTAATGTCCTGAACCGTGAGAGCTTCATGAACCAGGAAATCACCAAAGCCTTCCATGTGCGTCGTGCCAACCGCATCAAAGAGTGCCTGAGCAAGGGCTCCTTTGCTGGTATGCAATCTGAAATCAGGGTCAAGCATCACATATTACATATATATATATATATATATATATATATATATATATGTGAAGAAGCATTAATGAAGGATCTGTCTGTCTTGTAATACTGTCATAATCTAAATTCATACTTGATAAGAGTCAACCTAAAACTTTTTTAACAACCAGAACACAATGCTGCATACAAGGAAACTCAGTTCATATAAATTATTACCCTGCTCTCTGGTCTCTCCTTTTACTACGAGAAATTGAATCAAGCCTTTTCTCCAATAATAATAACCTTTAACAAGCAACTTAAAAGCTGCTGTTGATGAGAGAGTGATAAACAATAAATGGACAGTTCTCAATTATTTAACTGTCCTAATGTATGGTGCAGATTCCTCAGGAAGTTCTGGGGTTATTGGGTAGCCAATTCCCATTACTTGTCAGCGTCACATTCTAAAGTTTAAAGAAAGTTTTTCTTAGTGACACCATTGACTTGAGTCTCATTAAGTTCTATTCTCAATTCCAGAATTCAGTGGAATTGGAATAGAATAGTTCATACTCTAGAGCAGTCAGTTTAAACAGTTTGTTTTTCCTTTCCTTCATTCAGTTTTTTTATTTTATTTTTATTTTAAGGAAATACCCAGTGGAGTGTTTTAAAATATCCCTTCATTGCTTTCAGTGAATATTTGCATATTTGTGGATGTGTTTGCTTTTCTGCCATGTGGTTTTCTGTCGCTTTCTCACTGTTGTTGTCATGTCTTGTTGTCACGTGCTGTTTGCATGTTTGTCATAATTAACCTTTTTTCAAAACTCTCCACTCTGCACTCTCCACTTACACCTGTTTATTTCATTGCATCATCTGCAATTGTCATAATCTCATTACCCAACCATGAAGGTGCTTCTCTCATGTTTGAAAACCAGAACGTTTTTCATCTCCATAGTGGCCTGAAGACTACTTGTAGATTCCCTATGGGTATGCAGAAGTTTATGAACTGGATCATTAGAGATCTATTTGCTTCCCCCATAGAGTTGAATTCTGCACTGAATTTAATAGGTGCTTTTTTGTCATCATGCCTTTCTGTATACAGCCACAGTATACAGCTAAAAAAGACCTATTCAAAAACATCAGTTGTTTAACATAATTAGTCAGCGACATTAAACACGTGGAGTCATAAATGTCAGTCTCTAAAGAATTTGCTGCTAAAATATATTCACTCCCTATATGGTCCCAGTCTGGCCCTCCCTTCACATTTTTCTTCTTATCCTTATCCTTAGTTAATCTTTCTATTTATCATGGGTCTGTGTGTCTGTGTGTCTGTCTGTCTCTTCGTCTGTCTCTTTGTGTTCGTCCGTCTGCCCCTCTATAGCTCTGTAGCCTCGACTCTGTGACACACGCCGAGATGTGTGCTCTTTTCCTCCTGGTTTTAGATGTGGTGTTTCGATTGGACGATGGATATCTGCCAGCCCACAAGCCACTGCTCATCTCAAGCTGTGATTGGATGGCAGCCATGTTTCGTGGATTCTTCATGGAGAGCTACACTGAGGAGGTGAGCGAGATCTATCCATCTGTAGCAATGCATATAGCTTCCAAACCAAGCATCTTTCTATTGGCTGTATTCTCTTAGTATCGACTAGGTACCAAAGTTTATAGCAGACTACATTTGACATCAGTAGTCTGTCATTTAGAGGTTTTTTTATATTAATATATTTTCCTGGACAAGGTAGATCAGGTAGGTTATTTTTTCTGTCTGTATTTTTCTTATTTCATTGCCATGATATGCGACGCAGCTGTCTATATACGATCCATTAACTACTGTGTGTTTAAATTTAGATGATTGACATTGGACAATTTTAGCCATTTCAATTTTGTCAAAATTTAAGAAGTGTATTTTGTCTTACTGCACTGACCTTTCTTGAAATAAATGAAAAAAATAAACTCCCAATGCAGTAAGACAAAATGCACTTCTTAAATTTTGACAAAATTCCACTGACTAAAATTGTCCATTGTCAATAGTGTAGCGAATCTAGCGATGCATACAGGTAGCTTCCAAACCAAGCATCTTTGTATTGAAGTTTTTGGTAGATTACTTTTTGATTGAAGCTAACTAAAAACTATTCCACATTTCTCAAAGTTTCAAATTAGTCTCCGTCACCTTGATCCTTCTTACCCTGGAGCTCTGACAGATCCAACTAAAAAAGTGGCACAGGTAGTTAAAAAGTAGGCCACCTCTTTGACAGCCTGACCCACATTAATGCAGCTGCGACAGGAGACCATCTCATCCATATAGATGGATTTACAGCCGCAAAGTACTAAACAGGGCTCTAAGGGGAGCGCCCCAGGCAGACTGATGCTGAGACGTTAGAGGAGGACCTGTGCCAGCGGGAACACATGCTGATATATATCTGCTTTGTGTCTGTGCTCACATGTTCAAGAGAAGCAAGCTAGAAGTGGTCTAGAAAGATTTATTTGCAGTGATTAATGTTGTAGAGCAAATTAAGGATTTGGTCTAGTATTGACATTATTTAATCTATTTTAATTATCTAAGTTATTTGAATGTATATTAATATATTTCCCAGACAAGGTAGTTTTTCATTGCCATGTAAGGTGATGTTGCAGTCGATATATCATCCATGAACTACTGTGAACTACTGTGTGTTTAGATTATGCACTTGCTCATACCAAAACACACTCATGCCTTTGTGTGGGTGTTTTGGTACATTACTTAGTTTGCAGTGACAGGAAGTGTGTTAGATTGGGCACTTCCTCTATTCTTTTCTTTAGCACAATCATGCTAAAGTGAACAGGAAGTCTTTGTGTGTAAACTTTTAGATTATTGGGCTCAAAGGGGAATTTTTCAGTATTATTCAAATTGATTTCATATTAAATAACCACACGATAACCTTTCCACACAGTTTTTGATTAAGTTGCACTTGTTTTCTATGAAATTATTTAAAAATATCACTAGTGATGCACCGATCATGATTTTTCATGGCCGATTCCGATACCAATTTTTTTTACAAGCAAACTAGCTGATTCCGATACCGATTCCCAAAAAAAATTTCTTTACACAACAAACAAGATAGAAGGAAAGCATATATAAACAAGATGTTTATTTGGTATTTAATGGGCCAAACTGGCTTTTGAAAATAATGATCGTAACCATCTGAATTTAACGGCAGTAACTGCACAGTATGTAGCCTACATTCAATGGATGGTACAGACATCAGCATTTAGCTTTTGTTTTTGAATTGGGTTGAAACTACAGAGAACTGGCCTTAAATGAAAACATTAACTGTAACATGTGAAATTAAAGGTAACAACTGCATAGTTCTACAGTCCCAACAACACAATCAACACACATTCAATAAGATGTTTCTTAATCAGCATTCAGAATTTGTTTTAGTTTTTAAATTTGGTTTAAAATTTAAAAAAGGTCTTTACCAGTGAAACTAAATAAAATTATGCTTCATAAATAAATTATTCCAAAATGTCAAAATCAAATAATGTTGGTGTGAATAAAACAAAGATGCAAAGTGTTTCACTCATCCAATTAAAAAAAATAAAAAAAAATAGGGTAATGATTCATGTCTAAATTTTTTTACTTGAGCCAATGAACAATAAATAACTATTGGCTCAAGTAAAAAAAAAAATATAGATGTGAATCATTACCCTAATTTTTTTTAATTGGATGAATGAAATACTTTTTTTCAGTGTGCTGCAGCAGGTGAATTTTAAATCAAATTATGTCAATGTAATTTTAAGGTAAAAAAAAAAAAAATCATCCTATACAGGAATGATGTTTACTTTTCAAACGTGTATAAAAAGTTCTACTTTACAAAAAACACTGTTTAGTCCTTTTCGTTTCTAACCCAACACGCGAGAAGTTGAGCTGAACATTCCTTCACTGTCTCTGCTTGTGCAGGGTGTCGACAGGTACAGTCTGCTCGCGCAGGGTAAGGGGCTCTTATTTATGCGTCAGTACACCAACGGCTGTTCACTTCCTGCTGTCTGTGCCTCAGACATGTAGCTCTGCACTTCCAGTGCCCGTGTCCTGCCCACAGATTTCGAAATACTTCCACACAAATGACATGATAGCAAATGATTACAATGTAGTCCGTGCACACGGGCGCACTTACGGAAAAATCAGTCGAAAAAAGACAAAAAAACGGCTGATTGCCGATTACGTATGTTAAGCAAAAACCGTCCGGTTCCGATTTATGGCCGGTCAACCGGTGCATCCCTACACTGTAAAAAATAAGTGTAATTTTAACTGTAAAATTTTGTAAAAACGCTACGGAAAAAAACTGATAATAGGTTAACAGTAAGTTCCCGTACTATATACAGGGAAAAACTGTAAAAGATCTAACAAAGCATTTAATGTAAATTTACAGTAAAATTCTGTTAATTATACAGCTTTTAGAAGTAAAAAAAGAACAAATCAATGTATAATTTACAGTCTAAAACTGTAAACTGATATTCCCAGAATTCCCTGCGTGACACTCCACGTTTTGAAAGTATTATGTTTAAATAATCATGTTTTTAAATAGTTCTTGTTATCAGTTATGTACATTTGAGCTTTAAGTTACATCTTCTGTTGCTTAATGAAAGTTTTTTGCATTATTTAAGTATCACGTGTGTTACCATGATGGTGTTTTGTGTTTCCATAAATGTGCACCTTCTATATGTTAATATATACTTCTGCTTGTGGTGAAGCTACTTGTGATGAGCTTTGATACTTCATGTGGCTTTCTCTTATACAGTACCATCTTTATTATTATGGTGGTTGTCAGTATTTTCAAGGTACAAAACAGATTTAATTTTGTGTGTTGTTGAATTTACTGGTTTATATTCACATTTTCTTGTTTGTAAATTACAGCTTTATATTGTAAAATTAACAGTTTTTGACGTAAATGTGTTTACAGTTTTCTGTATTTTTACAAAATTATTCTGGCAACCACAGCTGCCAAAAAGTTTTTGTAAAAACAACAAGAAATTTTTTACAGTGTACATATCAGTTTCAAATTTAGCTCATGTCTTTTTCATCCCAAACGATTAAGTCGGGGGTCAAAGGTAAGGTTTCGCTGTTTTCCTTTCTGAGGCCCATCTCACATACACAAAACTCTATCCAGGTCTATCCCATGCACGCTCTCTGATTTCCTTAGGCTACCGGCTGTCAGCTCAAGTTCTAGAAAGACAAGCTCTCTAAGGGCAGGAACTCGGGACCAAGCCGACCAACACCAGAGGTAGAGAGACAACTGGCTGGGTTATCGGTGTCCAGGCCTGCCAGTGAACAGGATCACCATGTATTACATTACAAGCATTATAGGGAGCTAGATTTACAGCCCAAGTACAAACTGATGCGGGAAATAGTATGCTGGCTGTTTTTCTATTCTGACAGCATCAGCTGAGAATGTCACATGGAGATCAACACAAGGTGGCCCAAGACAAGTAAACTTGTTTCTGCTTTGACAAGCTTCACATGCTGTTTGGTCAAATTTTGAATTTTAAGGAGTATGACAGTTTGGTATACCTGAGTTAAGACATTCATTGGTCTAGCTCTGCATATCAACGGCGGCCTATGTTCCCCATGTTTGGTGTGGTCCCTGGGTTGTCTTTTATGTCCTATTGCGCTTAAACTGTCAAATACACAAAAGTTTGTTAAAAACTCACATAAGTTGCAAAAACCCTGTCAGTTAAGTCTTTGAAGGTAAATATCTGGGAAAGAAATTGCATGTTTATATTAGATCTGTTTATTGAGTGACAGCACCGTAGTATACAGTACTTATACAGTCTATGCTGTTAATATGATCCTAACAATAAAATAAAACCAGAAAATCATTCACTTCTCTGAGCTGAATATCCTCTATAGCTTTAATAAAAAAAGGTCTTAACTTGAATGCTACAGTGAAATGTAATGTTTCTTTTTACAGATTCTGCAAATGGCTTGTTCTGAGACACTGCTTATGATTTATGGGAATTAAAAAAAGGAGCAGGTGGATTTTTATCATTAAAGGGGTGGTTGTGTACACACACTGCAAACACACATTTATGTTGAAACAACACATAAAAGTGAATTTTGCATAATAAATGTCCTTTAATGCAAGAAGTTTTAGTGTGTTTTCAGTAGGAATCTCAGTAGGACTTCACTAGGAGAGAGAGATGTGTTGTTTGGTGGTCAACTCATAGCAACCATAAAATCATTGTTTTCAGTGTAGTGACTGGTTGTAGTGAATACTATTTTTAGAATGAGGTTGTGAATAGAGTGAGCCCTTGTTTCTGTTTATGCGGTAGTCGGCACAGAAGGTGTTGTATAACCAGATATAAAGTCCTTACAAGACCTCAGGGTGGCAAATATTTATAAAGTATCATTCAGCTGAGTAAAGCTGATCGTTCACCCATAAGTGGATTTTTCAGTCTGTACTCAAATGTTTCTTGTGTACAGCTGCACATTATTGTTGCCTCAGTTTGTGACGCACAGAGTCAAGAGTTGTCCTTGATTGATCTACCACATGTAAGCTTTACTATTCTAGTCCTGTGCAGAAATATCTCTCAAGGTTTTTGAGGCTAGGCAGCATAGACTTATTACTGAAGACAACTTCACAAATCCAAAAGACATCTACACTGCTTCTGTATCTAAATGTTATTTAAAGGTCTTTTAATGTTGTATGTTTACAATACATGAAACTCAATGTAAGTACACTTCAGAAAGTCTTTTTTTTCTCTGTTGTTTTGAACATGCTGCTTTTTAAGGATGGAAGTGTCTGGACATACGAGAGATGCTCAGGTGTCAGAATTCTTTTCAGCAACATCATATTTCTGAGTGTGATTGGTGTAAGACTGAGCGGAAGCTGTCACATTTTCCCTTTGACACAAAGATGAAGTGAAAACAGAGACGATTAAGGTGGAGACCATGGTTGCGATGTGCATTGCAGTTGTTGTTGAGAAAAAGTCTGGTTGCTTTTGATAAGCGACTACTTCCTCCATAGCACACATTGTCTTGGGTATTGACCCCATTTTCTTCTCATGGTCATTGCATTGTTTTTCTCAGTTCTTCTTTTCAGTATGAAAATTAATAATCATTTTGCGATTTGTTAAAGGTTACATTTAATGGTGCATTCAGTAGTTCATTAGCTAGCATGAGTATTGCTGTCCTTTATATACTTGAAGTACTGATACCTCAGTGAGGTTAGATCTATCAATGTGGAGCAGCATGAAAAAGAAAAAGAAGCAAATCAGACACCATTTTCTCCGTCATATTCTGGCTTCAGAGCTTTTCTGCTTCTTTGGCTGTACATGTATTGATCCTCCAATAATAAGTTTGTTCCATTGTTTATTTTGTGATCCCTGCATCATCAAGCAACACTACACTACTTGCATATACTGTATACAGAGACGGTAACCAGTGAGTGTGAGAATTCTCTCTGACATGGAGTGAAATATTGTGAATCCCTTCATTTCAACATGAGCAAATATATTCAGGGGCAACCCTTTAGCCATAATGAGCAGTCCTATTTACACTGACATTCTGTTAATTGGCTTTGACAAAGACAGGTGAAGGGCACTGCTAGGCTTCTGAAGTACCGCTGAGTGTCATCTTGCGCCCCCCAACCTCCCAATGTATCATCTCTGCCCTACAGAATCTGTGTCACCTTGTGGCCCTTGTTCCCACAAACTCCTACTTGTGTGGCAAAAGCCATATTTTGTTATGATAGTTTTTGTGGAAATATCTAGTCATTCCTTAATTTGATGTATGTAATCAATATTATTTGAAGCATTATAAAAACCATGTTAATCATGATGAGCCCCATTTATATTGCCAGTGATTACCGCTTCACAAGATAAAGACACCAGTGCTAGTGGTTTCTAGGATGCTATAAGCATTCAGTCCTCAAACAGGGTAAAGCTAGAGGCAATTAAATTCACTGTGTCCTGTCCTAATTCACAGAGGAAAAACGGCTTAGTCTGAGCGTGCCCAAAGCATAAGGAGACGGTTGCCATGGATTGATTTACAGACTCTGTACTTTTCTCTTTGTTTCCCTGCTGAAAGCTCTCCCCTAATTCCTTGGCCATTCCTTGGAACTGAAAGAATAAGCATGCTTTTGTTTGCTCTCTACCCTCCAGCCAAAGCAGAGTCAAAACAACAGCTCTTCTACCTTTAAGCTTGGGTTTATGTGATTTTGGTTATGAATGGTGTTGGATGTGGGCAAATTATGTCATGTGGCCTCCAGGGATCTCCCAGTGTCAAGTATGCTGCTAAATTCACCATAATGGTACAGTGGCGGTAAAATTGCTACTTTCTGCCAAGGATGATAAAAGTGGGTTGTATTTGTGAAATGCACTACTGTTGAAGTGTGGGGTCAGTAAGATTTTTGAATGTTTTTGAAAGAAACCTCTTATGCTATCCAAAAAGAAGCTAATATTATGCTGATATAATGAAATATTATTACAGTTTAAAATATAAAAATACAATTTAATGTATTTTCAAATGTAATTTATTTCTGTGATGGCAAAGCTGAATTCTCCGCAGCCATTGCTCCAGTGTCACATGATCCGGAAATCATTTTAATATGCTGATTTGGTGCTCAAGAATAATGTCAAAGTTGAAAATAACTGTGTTGCTTAATAGTTTTGTGAAAAACATGATTATTGTTAAGGATTCTTTGATGAATACAAAGCTAAAAATAGCATTTATTTGAAATATAATTTAATTTGTTTGTCATTTAAATTTCTTTTACTGTCAATTTTGATCAATTTAATGCTGGATGAAAATGTTACCAAAAAAAAACTTACAGGCTTGTACTAACATGATATGCATCCATTAATTAAAAGCGGAAGAATACAGTATTTTTATTTTGTAAAAAAAAGTTTTATTTAGATGTTATAAACACCATAAATTGGTGCACCAAGTGGTTGTTTTGAATATGTACATAAGTATCCTTTTATGCATACGCTGATAAAATATGACATATCGATATATGGGAACTGAGTCTTCCTGAATGTTGTGTATTTGTTCTGTAAAGCATTTTGTGATCACTGTTAGATGATGACAGTCTCTCTTGTAGGCTGGCTTGTTGGCTCTTGTTTATGCAGAGGCCAGGTTTCCCGTAGCGACAAGCCCACAGAGTTATTTTTCCACAGCTTTAAGCTGAAACTGTCAACGATTTCACACAGTGCTTTAATCACATGAACGAAGAAAGACCCCATGTGGAGGCCGCTGCCCTCGCCCTTCTATCGCTCTCCCAGACCCCTTCCTCCACAAGCCTTCCTAGACACATACATCCCTTTCTAACTGCTTCCTTGGCCACTTCGGGTCCCGCCATGTCAACACGAAGGCCTCCTCTAATGGTCAGCGGCCAGCGCACCATGCAGTTCTCAATAGGGGAGCGCTACTGAGCAGATTGTTTCATCCCTGGATCAATCTGCCTCTCCAGTTTCCATATCCTGGAGATGAGCTATGAATAAACATTTCTCAGCATGGGTTATGAAATCTGTTCACATCAACTTTTCTCAACGTGGGCTTTTGTTATTAACTGTGAACTTGCAGCATTTAGGCTGTTTTTTTGCTAATCACCATGTCTTTTTCTTTCTCCGTTTCTCTTTTTAGGTCTCTATCCCCAACACCACTTGTGCCTGCATGAGAGGCGTTCTGGAGTTCCTCTACTGTGGTGTGTTAACACCTTGTCCTGAACTGGAGCCAATGGACCTTATAATATTAGCCAACCGCCTCTGTCTTCCTCGCCTTGTAGCTCTAACAGGTAGTTTAATAAAGGCTCTATGTTTACCTGAAGGCAGACTGCATATAATGACTGAATAATTCTATGGTCAATCTAGCTGCCATGGACTAAAATGTTGGTTAATATTACGAATGATAGTATTTAAACTCATCAAATCTACTAGACATGGCACTGGCCAACAATTTGGAAAAATAAATAAACCAAATAAATATTATCTACAGCTAAACTAAAGCATGTTGTATTTGTTCAAATACACCAGTGAAGGTGAGACATTTTTCACTGTTGACGATTTTGTTGTTATGGAGTATTTTGCGAATAGTTAACCATTAAGCTCATTGGCTGACGTATTAACACTCGCTGTATGGTGTTTTGCCATGTTCTACAGAGCAACATGCTGTTGAGGAGCTATTGCAGTTGTCCGTTAAAGGGGTGGACATTGATGGGCATGTGCTGGCCTATCTGGAGACGGCTCAGGTAACATTAATAAAGATGAAGCAAACAAAGCCTTTAATAGAATGCAGAGTAATGAAACAGCAATATTACCAATAGTGCACATTACAGAATTGGCATTCATTCATAGCCTACTTCATTCTAGTTCAAAGGATGAACAGACTTTGCTTTTCTAATGAGCCTCATTGAGAGAAATCACGCTGTGCCAACTCTGCTTTCTGTCTGCTGTAGTTCCACAATGCCAAACAGCTTTCTGCCTGGTGTCTGCATCACATCTGCACCAACTACAACAGCGTTTGTCGAAAATTCCCTAAAGACATGAAGACGATGTGTCCTGGTAAGGGTGTTTTTATCCATTTATTTATTTGACTTAAATTATGTAAAAATAAAATAAAATCGGCAAGGATGCATTAGCGTATTTTTCAGACTATAATTCGCACCTGAGTATAAGTCGCATCAGTCCAAAAATACGTCATGATGAGGAAAAAAACATATATAAGTCGCACTGGACTATAAGTCGCATTTATTTAGAACCAAGAACCAAGAGAAAACATTACCGTCTACAGCCGCGAGAGCGCCCTCTCGCAGCTGGAGACGGTAATGTTTTCTCCTGGTTCATTTCTCTTGGTTCATGTTAAATTAATTTTGATAAATAAGTCACACCTGACTATAAGTCACAGGACCAGCCAAACTATGAAAAATGTGTGACTTATAGTCCGGAAAATACGGTAAATTGATCAGAAGTGACAGTAAATTTATAATGTCACAAAAGATATTTAGTTTAAATTAATGTCCTATACACTGTATCACAGTTTCCACGAAAAAATATTGACTGATTACAAAGTTGATAGTAGTTCTGTTGATAATGATGACATGAATTACATTTGAAAATATATTAAAATAGAAAACGTTTCTTTTAAAGTGTTTATTAAAGCGAAAGAATTCCAGTGTCTTTCCTTGATCTTGTTATTTGGTCATCCAGAAAACCAGAAACACTTCGAGAAGTATCGCTGGCCCCCTGTGTGGTTCCTGAAGGACGAAGACCGCTACCTCCGTTCTCAAAAAGAGCGAGAGCGTGAGGAGCAGATCTTACGCAAGCAGCACACTAAACGGGGCTGGTGTTTCTGGAGACATCCGTCCTCTTCAGCACCCCACATTTCCTGAGGGTCTGCCTCCATTCATCCTTTCCACCCCCCTGTTCTCCTCATCCTCATCTCAGTCCAGAGGCGTGTAGCCAAGCCTGGGGAGCCCTGTTTCTGTGCATCTGTCCTGACTATTGGAAGCGAGTCCAGAGGGTCCTCTTTGCCTGTGCGCTTTACCCTTCCCCACCCACGTTGGGCCTTAGTGGACTGCCCATCACGAGAGCGTCATTAAACGGGAGAAGGTTTGGAGAAAGTCTCAAATCTCTCTCTATCTCAGTGTTACATGTTCTACTTTGCGAATGCAACAGGTCTCGCAACAGCATCACATAGGGAACAGCATCATTGCAGTGACCTGCTTTCGCCTGTTAAGACTGTTATTATTATACGAGACCACACACACACACACACACTCACACCAGCACCCCGTCTGAGCGCTGGCGCCCGGGCACACAGATGCTGCACGGTGCTGCTGCGTTGATCTTTTTTCTGTGAGACCTATTTTTGGGAAAACCGTCATGTTCAATGTGTACAAGCTGAAACATAGCCTAGCTTTGAATACAACTAGCAACTAAAATGGCGGCAGGGATATACATATAAAAAAGTTGTTAGAATAAAGGGGATATTTCTCCTGCCTTCATGCTCACTAAAAACAGTTGAAAAACAGCTTCCATTGCCCCATATTGGCTCGGAATACCAATTGTGTTGCTTACTGAATAACAGTTTTTCAGATTGCTTTTCCCCTTACTAAATTTTGCTCACGTGGTAGAACAGAAGGGGTGTGTAGTTCAGGTCTGTCACTCACTAAAAAACTCTAGGACAGCACCAAAGACAGACAACACATTCAAACACAAGCGCCTTACCAAAATATGCAGAAACAAAAACTTGACAGCAAGTAAACTATGAAATTAGGGCTATTTTTACCACTGCCAGTAGAGTAATAACAATCACAGCTGTTATATGACATTCTGTCGATTGAGTTTTGTGATTTGACCTCTAGCAAGCTCCTTGACTTGCTCGCCTTTCACTTCCACCACTGAGGGGCGCCCATGCCTTCTAAGTTTATACTGCTTAAGTATTAGCTACTCTTTTGTTAGTCGGTCCTGTTGCAGATCTTCACACCCTTGTGAAATGCTCTTGTTTTTGTAGCACTACTTCAGTCTTGGCTATTAGCAAACCAAAAAGTAGGTTGCAATGTTTTTTTATTCCTCCGCCGCTCATCTCTGTTATTCCTCTGCTCCTCTACCTCTGCAGTTAGCCAGACTGAGGGAGAAACTATCGATCCACTTCCTGTAGTGTTTGATATGTTGCAATGTGATGCTTCCCTTTGCACTTTAAACATGCAGATAAAATCAGCGCTCAGGATTAACTTGCTAAATGTCACAGCGTTCAACCACTCACCCATTATCTCCTTAAGAGGCGGTTTCACTAGACTTTGAGCACTGCAACAGTTGTGATGTGATCTCACGCTCTGGTGGGGTTTTTTTTTTTCTTAAACCATAGTACAAAGCATTCAACATATAACGAATAATAATAAATTCAAAATGTAAAAATATACAATCTACTGAATATTTATGCAGTGAAATGTAAAACTTCCAGTTTCCAGCATCTATATGCGTATGTATGGAAGTAATTGGAAAGAAAAGTGTAGTGTGACCGCCGCTTTATTCAAGTTCTCCTGCTCTGACAATCTAAATAACAAAATATCCCACCATAAAAAAGTGTACCCTTCTATTTCAATTGAATAGCTTTCGATTTCAAGCTTTGTACTTTGAAACAGGTTTTGTGGTTAAACTGACAGTGCTATGCTAACATGCTAACCCACTCTCAGCATGGTTCCTCCTTTCAGATGTGCATGTGCTGTGGAGTGTTAGCATTCGTTTGCTTGAGTCTGGTCTTGACTGCCTTCCACCTGAAAACATGAGTGCCTATTTACCATTGTTACACTTTCCCTTCTACATTCAAGTATTTCTCGGTGAAGCATGTTTGTTTTGCCTGTTTCGTGCCTTTTAACAAAAGTGTTTTTAACAGCTACTTTGGAGGTGAATGAGAAATCAGAGACATTTTAAGTTTTCCATGCCACCCTTTTTCTATTTCTGGCTTTCTGATTTCACTTCCTCAAGGCTGCACGCTGCTTTTCGCACCAGACGAGCTGAAATCATCAACAGCTACTAAAATAGACATACAGAGCCCATGTGCTCAGACAGGCCTATCTGCACACAAATAATAAATAAATGCAGAGAGCAGACACTCATCTGTGTGCTACCGTCTTGACATTCACTTGTAGGTACTTCCAATTAAGATGCTTTATTTATAGTGGCAGACAAATAAATGAATGTTTATAGATGCCACACTATGCCTAAAGGCTCAATAATTAGAAAGATCATTAATGTACTGTATGACCTTGCTGTGTATCTGCAGACTGGCTCTGCGATGAATTATGTATTTAATCACAGCTTTCCTCTCTGAGTTAGGCCATTGTGTTCCCCAGATGAGTGATTTGTGAACACTACAAACATCAGCATGCTTGTTGGGAAGGAATTAGAAAGCGTTGGTGCCGTGGTAAATTCAGGCTTGTTAGCACTTTTTGTTCTTTGATTATTTGCTTTTGCACTTTTATTTTAGATTTGGTTTCTAAACAATAGCTTTTTAAAATGTTTTGTAGCATGGAATGGTTTCCTCCATTAAAACGGTGCTCCTTATGGCCCTGCATATTTTGTGTTTACATAAAAATAAAAATCCCTATTACTTACTATAAGACTTTTATGTTGGCGGCTCATATTTAATCGAATATGCCTTCATTAACTTCAAGGACATGTGATCCATGTTTTTCTGTAGAAATTAGGTAGTTTCCTAGATTTCAAATAAATAGTAGGCTATTAGAAATGTCCATTAGTCCTTAAAAGGATCGTTCACCCCAAATACAAATTCTGTCATTTGCTCTCCCGCATTGTGTTTGAAACGTGTATCTTCTGCAGGACACTAAAGAAGTTATTTAGAAAAATGGTTTAGTCTGTATAATTGAAGTCAATGGCATCCATCCAACTCAGCTTTATTGCATGGAAAAAAACATTCTTCAGAATATCTTTGTTTTTATGTTCCACAGAAGTAAAAAAGGTCATATAAGTTTTAAAATGTGAGTAAATGATGATAGAATGTTCATATTTGAATGAACGATTCATTTAAAGTCAGAGGCAGTGAGTAACAACACAAACGATCCCTGCTAACAGTATAACTGCTAAATATGCACTTTACCTTAAAATTTGATACAAATTATATTCTTTGAGGATTTTCTTTCAATTTAACAGTAGTCTTTAGCAACCAACTGTAAAGTATTCATCACTGCACGTTTGCAGGTAAGATGTGCATGGGAATGGTCTAAGCTGTAACGCATATGTAATTATGAATAACAGTAGCTTTCATTACTAAGGAATTATCATGCACTTTCGTCACGTTGTTGAAAAAAATGCAAAAATCAGCCCTAAGTTCAAAAAGTTAATCCAAAACCCGTACATATACTTAACGTTATTCTAAATGCTTATCATATTCATTATTAATGACACATTGTGGTAGTAGTTCTGTTTATGTAATAACAGTACAGCATTAGAAACCCACTCTAAGAACTGGGAGAGCACTTGAGAATTGCGGTCTATTGTTGTGTTACTGTGCCTTCAATCTCTTCTCACTGAAGAGAGGTCACTGCCTTTAGTTTTGATCAAGGTAATTGTAGTGCTTTAACAAACACACATTACACCACACACTTCAGCTGACAGCCAGCAGACCACTGTATTGCTCCTTCTGCATGCATGTGGACAGCATGTAGCAATACCCTTTGTTTTTTAAGTGATGTGAAATATTTGTATGCTTTTCCCTCCCTCTAAATATTTGGATGTTTTCCTCCCTCTTTCATTGTGCTGAGCTGAGTGGAAACCTGTGCTTGTTGTGAACAGTGATCATACTTGTTTGGATTGAGAGTGAATGTAAACACATGAGCATTAACATAGTGTCAGAGGCACACTTGCGCCCTCTACAGTCAACTGAAGGTCAGGGGTTTGTTTTATTTTATTATTTTCTTTTTTAAAGGTAATATAAATTGGTGTATGACAAGGGAAATATGTTACACAACATTCTTTTTTGGAATATGACTTTGGTTTATGTGTATTTTTGTAAAATACTAATACCAGAGAGCAGTTTTTGTGGTGATTTTTTTTTTTTTAAATGTTATTTTTTTATTTTATTTTTTAACTTTTTTCAACATTTGTATTAAACTGGAATGGTTGACCACATCTTAATGCTTGTTAACAATTAACAATCTGACCTCAGGTCATAGGCAGAGACCACTTCAAGCCCTTGTTAGTTTCTGTGTTTCAACAGAGGGGCTCTATACAACCAACTTCCTTTCTGTGCTTTGAAATCCACCTTCATCTCCATGAAAGAAAAGGGCCGTTTTACTTTTCTGAACAACATCTGTCAGTTTTAGTGGAGCACTTGTATGCCCTTTGACAAACTGGTGTTTGTGGTGAGGTGATCTGTTTAAATGGTCCTTGCCATTTTCTGTCTTGAGCTGAGGCGGGTGTCACTGACTGCTGTCCATTCCCTTGACCTCTTCTCCTCTTTTGAATCTATGACTTTTTAAAGCAGTTTTTCCCACTTTTAACTTCTTAATATGAGTATTGTATTTTTTTTTCTTAGAAAAAGCACACACGCCATACACACTACTAAGGGCTTTCAAAATACAAAATCAGATTGTTTTGCTGCTCTTGCTAAAAAAAAAAAAAAAACTTTTTCCTGATTTGTTTGTAATATTTTTGAACAACTGTGATTTGTACAAAATGGAGCTGAAAAAAAGGGTTTGGAAAGGTTATCTGTTTCAGTATTTGAATGTTTGCTTGGCTTTTAATAAAACTTAACTGAACTCTTTGAACTCATTTATTTGTGTGCGTGTTTTTTCATTTAAAATGAAATGTTACATGTTAATCATAAAATTGTAACATTAATATATTTTTAATATTTTAAAGCTTTTAATATATGTTTAAAATGCATTTGAACTATTCTCAGCATAAAAATTATTTTTCAAAGTTGTAAATAAAACAAAGATAGACCATCGAAGTAAATCCTATACAAAAATGTCAGTGTATGTTTACATAAATAGGAAGTTTACTTAATTTTCTGTAAGATTTGTACAGGTGATCTAAAGCTTGTCTTATGGAAAGTCATTACTGTAAAATGTCCTGCAGAGGGAGATCTACACAAACAGTTTCGACCATTTCCTCTCGTTAAACTATAATAAATATATTTTAGCAATATGTCATAATATTGCATTATAATTATGACAATTTTGAATAGGTCAACAAATAAAATAATAAAATGAAAAACTTTCATCTAGCTGAGCTACTCAGGTTTTTTGCAGAAGCACTAATCTTATCCAGTTGGCTCTTTCACAAAGTAGCAGACGAAATGTCTGAGTCATCACAAAGTGACTGCCTTCCTTCCTCCAGTCCCTAAAACACCATCAAAGAATCAGATCAAATGGTCAGCCACCAGAGTTGATTTAATAAAACAAGAATCAGAATCAGAAAGAGCTTTATTGCCAAGTATGTTTGCATATACAAGGAATTTGATCTGTTAACAGATGCTTACAGTACACAGAGACAACAACAACACATATAATAAGAAATACAGTTATTTGAATAAAATACACACGTGTGTGTGTGTGGGCATGTTTTTGTGACATATCAGGACACAACTCTGTATAATGACATGGGTATGACACAGGTATTACAAGGAGATTGTGACTTATGAGGACATAACCCATGTCCCCATTTTTCAAAACGCTCATAAATCATACAGAAAGAGTTTTTTTGAGAAAGTAAAAATGCACAAAGTTTCCTGTGAGGGTTAGGGTTAGGTGTAGGGTTGGTGAAGGGCCATAGAATATACAGTTTCTACAGTATAAAAACCATTACGCCTATGGGATGTCCCCACTTTTCACAAAAACAAACGTGTGTGTGTGTGTGTGTGTGTGTATAAACTGAAAAAAAAAAACATTTATTTACTATTGTGGTATATAGATGGAATAGAAGAGAATTTTCAAGAAGTGGAAATAAAATGTAGGGTAGTATTAGGTAAATAAAAGTGGTCATGCACATATTTTTTATTGCACGGTGGGTAGAGTATTTAACTGTTCATGAGGTAGATTGCCTGGGGGAAGAATTTTTTTTAATTTTTTGGCTGTGTTGGTGTTTGTTGCTCTGTAGTGCTGGACAGACTGCAAAAGTTCAAAAAGGAGACAGCTTGGATGTGATCGATCATGAATGATTTTCTGAGCCCTTTTCCTCACTCTGGATATATACTGTTCTTGAAGAGTGTGCAGGGGAGCACAGTGTGAACCACCCTCTGAATTCTTCTGATATCTGATTTTGTAGCTGATATCTGATCTAATATCTGATCTGCACAGGACAGTCTCCTCAGTGATGGCTGAGTAGAACTGTGTGAGCAGATCCTGTGGCACATTGAACTTCTCCAGCTGGCGAAGAAGGTACAAACTCTACTGGGCCTTTTTAACAATGTCAATGTGACAGAGTCAATGTGAATGTCCCATATCAGGTCCTGAGAGATAGTGTTTCCCAGGAACCTGAATGGCTCCACTGCAGTCACAGTGCTGTTCATGATGGTGAGTGGGAGGTGTGCTGGGGGGGGGGTTCTCCTGAAGTCCACAGTTTTGAGCGTGTTCAGCTCCAGGATGAGGCAGATGACTGTAGTGTTGTCTGCGAACTTTAGGAGCTTGACAGAGGGGTCAATAGATGTGCAGTCAGGAGAAGAGCAGTGGGGAGAGAACACATCCCTGAGGGGCACCAGTGCTAAAGGTGCGGCTGTATAACATGAATTTCCCCAGTCTCACTAGCTGTTGCTTATCTGTCAGAAAGCTGGTGATTCACTGACAGACAGAGTAGAGAGCTGCATGGGTAAGTTTGGTCTGGAGGAGTGCTGGAATGATTGTATTAAAAAGGCGAACTCAAGTCCACAAACAGGATCCACACATAAGTCCCAAAACAGCTGTAGGTTTTTGGTTGTCATGCAAACCCAGACATGTTAATGATTTCTATATACACTGAGACACTGGGGATTGCAATACTTCATTGCTTGAAGGAATACACATCACAGGAAATAAGTCATCTCCATACACACGTGCATGCTTGCACTCATACACAGCAAGATTTCCAGTAACACTCAGCAGGGGCAAACACATATGCTGTAATTGATGCTGAAGCCCCTTGGTGGGTGGGTGGCTACTGACAAGAAAGTCCCATTGGTGTGTGTTTGTGAAATAGCCTTGTGCTTGTGTCATCAGATCTGTGACTGAAACACTGTGTGATAACATTCTTATGGCTGTAATTGTGCAACTCTAAAAAGTCTCTGTGCCATTTCAGATATCTAGAAAAGCTTGTATTATATAACAGACCGTGCAATACAATAGTTTCTGAACTAAATAAAGTGCTTTGGTCTATGTTTAATTCTGAAAAGTGGCTAAAATATTATGCTTTTTTACACTGAGACTAGTTTAACTTTCATAAAATGTTTATATTGTTATAATAAGTTACATAAGTGTTAATTCTACCTGACCGTGCAGTTGCATTCCTCTTCCATGAAACCATCTTTTCCTATCTCACTCTCCCACATTTTTCCCTTTATGCCAGCATGACATCAAGAAGTACAAACTTATAAAACATTAGTAAATGCCAGACGAGGTGAGTGTTATGTTATTAGAGTGTGTGTTGTTGTTGTTTTGTTTCTTTCTTTCTTTTTTATATTTTGCAGCTGGCAAACAAACAAAATGACTTCTGGTACCACAGTACACAGTCCATTTTCTGCATTAAACTTTACTGTTTTCTTCTGTTTAATGTCTCAGATGTAATAAGACCATAGGATGGATTAGGTTAACTGAGAAGAACATAAACATTCAGTTACTCTTAAGATTTTATTGTCCAGAAGGCAATTCCTTAAAGTCATTCTTCAATAAATGTGTTGCCCCAAGTCCAAAACCATTACTGAAATCAGCGGAGCAAAGTCACAGACATTCCCAACAGGAACATGCCTAGACTCACTCATCTTATAACAAATTCCTCTATATTAGTGAGGTCCTTATTTCTAAATACAGGGTGAATGGCAATTGCCCTGAAAGCAAAAGATTCAAATTGCTGCTAATAGCTGGGTATCGTGAGTCTTTCTTTGCAATTGTTCAGCTATGTTACACCGAAACAGCTTCTTTTCAGCAGCGTTTCATGGATTTTGCCTGAAAAAGTTGAGCAAAAGTCCAGTAACCATTTTATCAAAATATTAACTAAACCGTGTGTATTTGTAATATGAGGGACTCTAAACCTTTTTTATTATTTATCCCTCTGTCTCTGTGTTGATAATGTCTTATGTAATCAGGCTTATGTTGGACTGCTGTTATAGGTTTGTCTAGAGACCATCTTAGCTTTGTTGAAGTACCAGCCACTGATGAAACATGTTTTTCTTCCCTTCAAACTTTTGTACACTGACAATTGTAGCCTCAATCTTGATTTCCTATGTTATTTACATTGTGAAATGTGTCATTAGCATGTGTTGCATTCTCAGCGTTGACACAAGGGATGCTACAACAGGAATTGGCCTAAATGGCTGCATCCGAAATCGCATACTTGCTACTTTGAGATGTTTAAATGGGTGTTGCATGCAACTGAAGTGTGTAGTATGAATGTAATTCGAATGTACCACATTGGTAATGATCATGGCACCTAAAAGTATCAGTTATGTAGCTTCACTGCCGTTCACAACTACTGTACTCACCCGTGGTCCCGTCGGATATTGTGTCCACTGCATGAGCACTTCAGAGTTTGGCCGTAAGTAGTAAGTCATCTGGGTACTTTATGCTTATTCAGTTGCACAAAATGTCTTTCTTTTATGCTCTGTTTTGTATGCCAAGTCAATTACCGCCATCCCAAAATATCGTTAATCGAGTTAGCTAAAGTAAACATGTTTGTAGCATCTTATGGTACCTGAATAATAACATATCCCATTTAATGTCAGAGACATTTGAAGTTGTATTTGTAAAAGCTGGTCACCTTAGCAAAACTTAATTGAAACTTCGCAAACTAAGAAGATCCATTTTCCATCAGTAGGGTAGTAATGCATGAAGCACCGTTTACTCAGAGGTCATTTCCAATTGAAGCAACTTTATTAGTCAAAGACAAATTTGAGTTTAACAAACGTAAACCTGATGCAGAAATGTGTTACCTCATGTGTCTTTCGCAAAATTCCTATTGAAGTCTGCAGTGAGTGCTCTGTGTACTTTATCGCCCCCTTGAGTACTGAAGATTGTTACCACCTTTCCAGCGAAATAGCACACATTGAGTAAGTTCAACTTGACAGAATCTTGACAGTTTGTGTCTGTGCTCACATACATCTTCAAAATATGTTATCTGGCCTAACTCATCCATACAGACACTGCACCTCAAATGAGCAACTTACATAATATCAAACTCCTCCTGTCAAAAAAACAAAAACAAAACAAAAAACATTCCTATAATTGTTGTGATGTACATTAATGGAAAATTTAATTAACAAGCACAAGCACAGCACATGTGGGAGTTCAGACTGTGACAACTAAAGCGTGAGATCTTCATCTTCTGAAGTAATGAGCACAGCACTAAATAATGGCTATGTAAACAGACTGGAACCCAGTGGAGGATGTTCCCTGAAGCCTCCTCACAAGAATGTGATAATATAATGTAGCAAGGTTTTTTTTTGTTTTTTTTTTTTGTTTTTACCTTTTAATGTCATTTTGTCACGAGAAAACAAACACATAATGCTTACAACTCTGAATTCCAAACCCTTGAAGTAAACATGTTTTCCTCCCCCAATTACGAATCTTTGCATACATATTACTCGATGCATGTTGAGGTAAATAAAGTCATAACTTAAACTGTGACAGTGTCTCAATTATTAGAAATTGGTATGAAAAGAGTAGGGTTGAAATGATGCATAGGACATTTTTGTGAAACCTGACAATGTACAGCTCCATATGATATATCAAATATGCAGTCTTCCACATGTAGGCCCTCCAAAATGTAATGAATTCCCAGGAGATCCCTGCTGATAATTCTAGCATTTACTTAAGATAATGCATTCAGAGATGAAAACAGTATCAAAAGTCCAGGGAAGGTTGATGAAATGCTGGTTGCTTGAACGGAATTGAGAGAAGCAAGGCTAACAGGAAACATATGATGAGAAAGAGTAATGACTATGAGAGGGCAGAGGTCAAGCTATAAGCCTGGACTAAAGGCATACATCCTTGTTGTGCTGAACTTTGACATCTCTTTTAGGTCTAAACACATTGAAGCATGACTGCGTGTGTGTATTGCATGTGTTCAAGATGACAATATGACAAGACAGGAACGGTCTTGAATGCTATTTCTACCTGTGATGCATTTTAGTTTTAATGAAACTATGAGGCGTTATAATATAGTAGTGTAGTAAGGTTTTCAAACTTTTAGACTTTAGACAGTTTTTAGAAAGTAGAATGAAACGGTTATATTATCAGATTATGTAAATGTGTGAAAATGCGTTAAACATTGAATTAATATATTAAAGTAAACATGGAACCTTGACATTTCTAGAGAAGCAAGGCCCCTGGACCTCAGTTTGAATGCCAAGGTATAGAAAACACATTTGTTGCCTTTATCAGGCTCAGTCAGAACATCAAGAAACTATGTGAGGGCTTCGTCCTTCATTTTGTGTTTACTCTGTGTTAAATAATATTATTTCAGTGCTAACTGTATTCCTCTTAAATAAGCAGCACTTTATCATTAACTCAACAGCACAGTATCTTTAACAATCTCTCATGCCACTCGAAAGGAAATACCAGATGTGGTGTCGTGTCAAACACAACAGCATAACAACATGAGGGAGGAAGCTGCTGAGATCATGAAGGAATTTGGACATTTTGGCACCCATTTCTTTCAGACCAATTGCCATAAATCCTCACACATGCTTCCAGAGATGATGTTTTATAGGGGCTCCAGCAGTTTAAGTTGAGATCTGTTCTGTAGTGCATATCTGCCCTTAAACACAGAGTTCTAGACAGGCAGTGGTGGCCCATACGCTTGCAGATCTCTACAACATGAACCAATAAAACCATAAAGATAGCTGGTGTAATGTTTAAAGAGCCAGACAGAGGAAGATGTGGGTTGAGTTGCGCTCGCGTCTCTGTGTGTGCAGGCATGTGTGCAATCAAACTTTTCTTCTCCTCTTTTATCATATTGTTAAATCCTACGCAAAGCATGATTCTCATGAACGTATTTCGCAAGAAATAGACCTGAAACAATAACGATAGTTGAAAGTAGTACTAGATCAGACAACGCGAAAAACATAAAACATCCTAAGAAGTAACAGATAAGAAAAGCAAGAGGAAAACTTTAAAGAGAAAAAAGTGTTTTTCTGCATATAGTAGGGTTATTACAGTTATCTCAAATGAAAACCATAACATTTCATTACTTGAAATACAATGAAGCATAAGTTAACTGAATTAAAATAAAATACAACAAAGTAAACTAATTTTAATCTAGTAGCCAATGCAATATTTCTTGATGTCATAATTAAAACTGTGAATGACAAAAAAACTAAAACAAAAATAAAAATAAAAATATAAACATAAAAACATGTAAAACATTTTTTTAAAAAAACTATAACAGTGCCTCAGTAATATTAGAATTAAAATGTATGTAGAAAGGGAAAGAGGGAGAATATAGTATACGTAGCATTATACTAAGCATTGCATTTTCAACAACAACAAAGCCAGTTTAAAGGAGACTACATCAAGTTCAGTTCCCATGAAATGGGCCTTGCTCTGGCAAGTGTCCCTCCAGAGATCACTGCACTGTAAACGGCTTCTCAGCTGGCTGCCAAGCACTCCAAAGACTGCTCACAGGAAGCCTGTACAAAGAGAGACTGGCAGCTCAATAGCGTGTCCATGCAGGACCAGTGGACTTTCAACCAAATTCACACTCATTCACTGCCATGCTTCAAATATTAGGCATAAATTAGAGGAATGATCTAAATATTTGGACTGAATTTGCACAGACTCATATAGATGTTCTTTTTGTGCCCATGATTTCTGTCTCTTTTGGAATCCTGGAGAAAGAAAATAAGAACAAAAACACAAATGGAGTACTTAAGCATTAAACTAGCAGGAGTTTTTACAAAGGGTTAAAGAATTAGCAAATTTGGCTTTCTGTCCTCGAGATTTGACCCGAACCCAAAGTACTCTCCTGGACTTCCCTGACTGGGATAGGAGCCAGCCAAGAGAGGGGTGTTGGGATGGCGGAACAATGCTGGAAAACAGTCACTTAACGGAGGTGAGAGTAGCACCCAAATATAAGGACTTTCTTTTATGCTGATTGGTAAGAATAACTGAACTAATGTTCCTCCCAAACTTGTAAAAAACTAACTTAATTTTCTAACTTGTTTCATGCAGCCTGACGCTAAAGGATCCACAAAATAATTCTGAGGGAAAAAAAGAAAAGGATTTTAGGGCTGTCAGTGTTAATGTGTTAACTTGTATTTTAAAATAAATATGTTTATTGTGATTAGATTGTGATGTGATTTAAAAAAAAAAGATTTACTGAATTTGAAATCATTATGGCTGCAGTCTGCTTTTTTGATGTTTATTGACATCCATAGTAACAGTGAGAAATAAAACAGTTTTGTGGGGAAAAAAGGTATGTCAGCACTGACAGTACACTGTCAACTCATCAGAAGTAGTTTTTTTCACATGATAGCATTTATTAATCTATTTTTAAATTCAATATAGGATATAAAGGACAATTATTTAATTTTGCAACTGTTATTTATAAACAGTATACATGGGTTTTTATACAAAAAAGTAAAGGATGACCTTAAAAAGTTTAAAAACCTAAAACAAATAGTATGCACTAACATCAAAGATTGCATAAAAATTGCAATGGCATCTGGACATCTCATAACCAAACTCAACAAGACTGCCCATAAACCCGTTTCAAATGCGTCCTCGTGTCCAAACAATCTAGAATATAAAAACTAGATTCAATTACATGGCCTCCAAATTGTTTTTTGTCACCTCACCATACCACGGTCTGTAATTCATGTTAGCAGCAACCGAGATAAACTGAAATTGTGCAACAGCAGCGTTGTTTTTTCTTCTGACTCAGAGCAGGAGGTGGAGCTTTTGGAGAGATTCCTCTTCATGAAGTTTTCCAGCAGCAGCAGTACTGATGCAGCACTTAAGCAGTGTTCGCCTCCATCTCCAGCTCCAACTGCTATTCACATATACAGGTTAAACATCGCCTGCAAAACTTACGTCCCTGAATGCACCTTTGGATAACGGACCTGCTTGTTTACTAGGAACACAGAACGTGTGTTGAAGTGCGCTGGTCTTGTGGAGTACAGAGAAACTCTCCAGCATCAGGATGAGAGCGATTAACTTGGACGCGTACAGCCTCTCTCTGCTGACCGCTAAAGAAGACATCCTCAACCCGCGAGCATCCACAAACTGGTACAGTAAACGTTACTTTTGTTGTGTCTCAAATATTTCTCAAAAGCGAGCTGCCTTACTAGATTGCATTTTGAGCATCACGGGCGCTAGTTAAATTCTAAATGATCATATAGGCAACAAATCTGAATGCTGTCTAGGTAGGGAGCTGAATTGGTTTTGAGACGCAACCGAAGACGTTCACCGATGCTTTGGAAATTATATTGCGCAGTTGCTTTTTAATGTTGTCTGAATTTATATATTTTAGCCTACCG